>NC_043990.1:16777198-16807198 GCF_902150065.1 Myripristis murdjan
TGGGGGCCGGGGCTGGGCTGGGCCCCCAATTACTATAAATACGTTGGCTGCCTGGAGGTTCGGGTTTGGTGGTTGGGGCGTGGGACCAGCGACCACCACAGCTGCAGCCTTCTTCAGGGAAGTCTCCCCTGCCTACTCACCGTCCTCATCCTCCTCCTCCTGGTCAGCAGTGTTCTGGAGATCCAAAATGCCTCGAGTGGATGCAGACCTCAAGCTGGACTTTAAAGATGTCCTCTTCAGACCCAAGAGGAGCAGCCTGAAGAGTCGCTCAGAGGTAGGTACAGTTTATTCCTTGTCCTCTGATTATGTAATCCAAGGTTTGCAGTTGCAGTTACTAACCCAGAAATCAGCCAAGAATGCCTCCCAAAAGCAGGGTAATCTGCTCACCAGTAGCCATATTCAGGAAGTACAGCTACGTCTACGTCCCTACTGTGAGTGACGCAATAGATGTATGTAGCCTTTTATATGGTGGGTGGTAGGAGAGGGGCTCTTGGGGGTTTTGTGGCCTTCCAGCTGAGATCACCATGATTTTTGGGATGGAAAGAGGGTGGCATTCATCATCCCAATAATTCATTCCCTGCTTTCCAAGGACATCTCAATGAATTTGGAGAGAGCCAGCCTAACACAAATCTCTATTTGTGCCTATCTGCAATGTCACATCATAATTGTCTTTGTCTCATTTGCCTGCGGAGGCCTACAGTAGGCGTGCACTGCATTTGTTCTTTACTGAGCACTAAAGCGAGGCTGAATGAGTGCAACACAGTGGAGTGACCTTCGTAAAGGTGAGAGAAAACAGGGCTAGCACAGTTGGAGCCTCGAGCCAGTTCAAGGAGTGACAGGTAGAGAATTACAGCCTCACTTTAAAGAGAAAAGAGAGGAGCAGAACATGATATGCAAAGCAGGAGTTTGAGAGATGTCATCTGTTTTCCCTGTTGTAAGTAGGTGAAAGGTGCCTGCATGTCTCCCTGGAACAACAGAATCCTCACTGTTTATTGTTTTAATTTCTTCTCCTCCTCAACTTAGCCCCTTTAATTTATTAGTATCACTAGTGCAGGCGCCCAGTACAAGCCTTGTATAATGATACTAGTAAGGTGGCACTAGGTGTGGGGTGGGTGGGTGCTGGCTGCTGTGAAGTGGCAAGCAACATGAGCCACAGGAGGCCTCTCAGTCAACCTGTTTAAAAATAGGACTGTGTGCATTACAGTCAACCGGAGCACATTCCATATACCACAAGGATATTTATCATCTCCAAGCTGATAATGGAAAGACATACAGACAGAGACAGATTCCTACACACACTGATAAAGAGACATGCACCAACTTATCTACATTACAATGCACCCACGACACATTTTTTAACCTTTCAGTTGAATAGCACATTGTTTTTTTTAAATATATTTTCCGTCAAATCCTCCAATCCTCTATTGTGAAATATTCTTTCAGTTGGAGTTCTGACTTGTTTGAGTTATTGTCACTTGTAGCAGTTGTGTGGATCCACCTGTTAGGCTTACCACACATCTGTAAAGGCATCAGAGAAGGGGGAGGGACTAACATCACCAGTGCACCAATAACGAGAGACCACTTGGTGGCCTGGGCAAATAACATGGATATCAAGTGTCGATGTACTACTGAGCAGGGCCGTCTGTCTTCAGACCGAGCCAAGACTCTGCCACCTCTGATCTTATCCAACACTGCAACAGTAGAATCAACAACAAAACAGATCACATTTGAATTATTTCATTAGATTAGAAGACTGCTGATGGGCGTCATTTTAGCCAGATGTTTTGAGAAAGACAAATTTACTTTTCCCATCTCTGGATTTAGATGTTTCTAAATGCAGGGACACAGATTTTATCTTGTGAAGAAAGATTCATCAGTGCCCATTTCGTGAATAAGCAGGTAGTGAAGGATGAACTACAACAAAACAAAATTCTGTTACTTTGACCAAAGTAATAATATATTAATACCGATCCAAAAATTAAATGAATTACACTGATCTACATTTGATAGATGCTACAGATATCATTTCTTTACATTTATGTTTTTTTTTGTTTTGTTTTGTTTTTTGACATCATCATACCATGAAGTCTGATCTAATTTTCATAATTGAGGCCTTCTGGATGGATGCATGCTACTTAGCCATGATTCAGTGGTGACTGGCCAGGAAATCCTGCTGAGTCAGCATGCTGTACAGAGAGGAGAGGCCTATATTGATTTGCCGCAGCATGAAATGGATATGCACGACTACAGGCTCCTCCCTCACTTGTTCTCATCCATATATCTCTCACCCCATACCTCTTTCTCCCCTGTGCCATGAGTTATGGCTGTTTTCACTGTGGTTCCGGGATTTATTTCACTGTGACGGTTACGGAACACTTTCCACACCCAAAGTATGCATAATACACTTGACGGCTCTGCTCGACAAAGGCATTCAGCGCTCTCACACTGCTGGATACAATTTCAGTATAGGATGTAGTTTCTCAGCCCTGAAATGAGTTTCAAAACTGCTGCAGTTGTTACATTCGACAAGTTTGACTCCATTATAGACAGTCTGCCTGACAACAGTTTCTCTCTCTCAGCCTTACTTTCCCTGTAGGGACAGAGGTCATGTTTTTATAAGGAATGAAATTTGGAAATGTTTTTTTGAGTTCAGTGAGACCACTTTATTACACATGTGCCCTTTCTCGTTGGATTTTAGATGGAACGCACAATCTAACATGATTTTGTAAAACTCACTCAGCTCATGAGCTGATGGTCCAGAGGTTCGACTCAGGTGAACATAATGTTGTTTCTCACTGTTGAAGTTAGCAGATCATGTAGTGAATATGGACTCATAGTGAGTGAAAAGTGAATTAGAAGCTTATCTGTGCATTGCTTTGTCAGTGCAGTTAAAACCCCGCTGTAAAAGGGGGGAGTTGGTGTGCCACAGTGAGCACTGATCTTTTCGTGCAGCCTATCACATTACTGGCCACAGCCCTATAGCTAGCTGGCTATCGCATCTAAATGATTCAGTGCAGTTGCATCACGATTAGTGCAGACTCTGCAGAACGTGAGCCACATTAGCTACTCACATTTCTGAGAATCAGAAAGGTGAGGCCATTTACTCACATTTCTAAGAATGAGAAAAGAATCAGAATTGTGAGTAAATGGCCTTTAAGACAACTTTGGAGGGTTAAAAAAAAAAACAATGAGTCAAACAAGGAATTAAAACGGTTAACTTTAGTGTCATTAGTGTTCATGATACCACACACTGTGTTTCCTTCAGTGGTTATGAAAGAGGGAAAAGTGCCTGTCTGAGCCCGTCTGTGATCAAGATAGATTCAGCTCAGCTGTGTGGAACCCAGAGTCGTCTGGATGTGCTGTCAGGGAGTGCACACAAAAACCATTCCACAGAATTTGGTCATGTACTGTATATTTTTACATGATTCAGCTCTGAAGACTACAAACAGGCACAAAGAGACTGGCAAAGAAAATGATCACAACAGCTTATTGCTGATGATGACAATAAACCTACTCTTGAAAGAAATGCCTCTCTTTTTCACTCCTTTGCTCATTTCAGACATCAGTAATCGTGTCACTTGCCAGCTTTTCCATGTGAATCATTAGTAGTGTCACAACTTTACTACCTACCTTTACAAATATTAAGTGATGCAATACACGGAGGTGGGTGGTATGTTTATCATAAACAGCCATGTTTGATATGGATGATAGTTAATATGTACATAGACTGAGTAGGAACACACATATGACATAACGAGCTAGGTGATAGACAAACTAAAGTTGTATTCTTAATGTGCATTGACTTTTTTTTTTTTTCACTAGTAGATTAATTGCATTAGTAGATTAATTGACCTGATTGACCTGATGTGTGTGGGAATTTCATTGGGTGACCATCTCACATATACTGACATTTGCTGGTTTAAAATGGCTTCTCTGTTTAGCAAAAACATGAAACTGAACATGAACATGTTTAAAAATACTCCACATTAAAGTGTTCAATAAAAAAGTACACTGACTTTTGAACTGATGTGGTGCACACATAGTGTATTCCTACACGTCTGTTGTTTTAAAATGGAGGACTGTGTCTGTGCCCTCAGGTGGACCTACAGAGGACATTCACATTCCGCAACTCCAAACAGACCTACACTGGCATCCCCATCATCGCTGCCAACATGGACACCACGGGAACCTTTGAGATGGCACAGGTCCTCAGCAAAGTGAGTTGACAGATTGGAACGGGTGAAGGATACACAGCAGCATGTGTGACTACACCCTGCCTTTTGGAGTAATGCACTGTGTTTGTTGTGGTCGTTTGTGTAATTTCCTGAGTTCATCCTCCAAGATTTGCCGGCATTTGCCACAGACTCATAAGACAAAAGCCAGACGGCTCAGTCTGTCGAGCCTTGGGACAAATGTGAATCAACAACCTTGTCCAAGAAGCACTCAGCCTTTGTGTGCATGCTGGATTTTACAGCTTGCTGTCTTTTCTTGCACACAAGGTTTACTTAGGAGATTTAAGTGTTTGTGTCCTCACATCAGTAGTTACTGGCTCACTGATTTGCTCCTGGACCTGACAATGATTTTCTAGATGTGGATGGTACACGACCAATGAATATAAATTTGAATAAAAGAGGCTGGCCAAAAGAGGACAATTGTGTGAAGTGTTTATATGGAAGCCCAGTGAAATAGGCTGAACCATCACTGTCTGTAGTGGGTAAGGCATGAAGATATTTGTATTAAACACAAATAGGCAAGGGAAGATGCATCACATCAAACATGAATAAACAAAGAGAGAACATGTTTTCTTTATTTGTGGATGGTTCCTCCAGCTTTCTACCTTTTGATGGACCAACAGTAGCTACACCGTCAGGTTTTGGTTCCAGTGACAGAAATAAACATCTGATTGCTCTTTCTTTGTGTTTGTCTCTCTCCCTAGCACACCCTCTTCACAGCCATTCATAAGCACTACTCTTTAGAAGACTGGAAAAACTTTGCTGCTAGTCATCCCGAATGTTTAGAGGTGAGAGCACCAACACCTGCCACCGTTGTCCTATATTTATACAACATGTCGTCTCAATGGATTGGAAGCAAAAATAGGAATTGCAAGGACACTCCAGTTTCTTGTCCATGAAAGGGATAACATCAGAGAGGGGATTCATACTTTGTAATATTAAAAGGCAGCATTTGTCTGAATCTGAGGACAGCGCAGGCATTACTGATAAACATTTTATTTGGCACCATAAAGAACTGAAAAGATATGAATGTAAATGAAAATATGAATGGAACATGAGCCAGTTTTCTGCTTGTTGTCAGTGAAGCATTTCTGGACTGTACATCAGTAGGACATTACAGATTCGAGAAGTTGACTGTGGGAGAGTTGTTCATGTTCATAAGCACTGATTCGAGTCTTAAATTATAAGAATAATGTGAATTCTCAGTTTTTAGGGGGATTCTCCTTTAAACATGGCCTTGTGATTTTACCTGACAGAATGTAGCCGCCAGCTCTGGCAGTGGCAAGGCGGACCTGGAGAAGCTGTGTGCCATCTTAGAAGCCATCCCTGCCCTCAAGTACATCTGCCTGGATGTGGCCAATGGATACTCTGAGTACTTTGTGGAGTTTGTCAAGACAGTCCGAGAAAAGTTCCCCAACCACACCATCATGGTAAGCGAGACAGTTTAGCGTCCCTGCTGCTCTGCTGTTTATGGATTTATGGGATGCACGACAGCACAATTTGTGTTAGGGCTAATGCTGTCTGTCTCGCAGGCTGGAAACGTGGTAACAGGGGAGATGGTGGAGGAGCTCATCCTCTCTGGCGCTGACATCATCAAAGTGGGCATTGGGCCAGGTGGGTGTAGCTGTCTGAATGTGTGAGGAGTCTGCTAACTCAACAGGAAACCACACAGGCACTCAGAGCCTCACATACAACAACAGAGGCGAATGAGGTGGTTGTCAGACAGGCAGGCTAGCACAAACTCCAGCCAGAAATGCATATAGTGAGACAAATGCAGTCAAATATGAATTATTGCTATTATTGCAAAAAGGTGATTGACCTCAGTCGCTTTAAATCTTAAAGCACTTGAGCACCTTTAGTGCCTTGTGTTGTGTGTGTATGTCCTATGTTTGACTGCACTTTGGCACTGTGAACACCTTTTGTCTCTCAGATGATGTAGAGTATGCTTTTGTAACGCATAAATTAAAAAAAAAAAAAAAAAAGTATTGGTAACCTCGGTGGTTGCCTGCAACTGTTCCAGTATCAGCAACATTTTTTCATTTTCTCAATGGCCCGGCACAGACATATTTGATATCATGGTTCCAAATGAGCCACATCTGACACTAGCCTTTTAATGACCTCCAGTATCTCACCCTTCCCAGCCAATCTCACAAGCACATAAACTCTAGATGGTTTTTACTGCTGGATTTGGTGGTGTTTTTTTTTTTTTCTTTGTGTTTGCAAAGCTTGCAAGCACAACTTGCTTCATCATGTGAAATGTGCTCTATAAATAAATTTAACCTGACTTGACAGTGCCGAATCAGAAGAAGCTTCCTGTGGCTGAGGCGCTAGTAATGAAATATAGATGGTGATAGAGATAGATGCATGACGGCGAATTTCTGAGGTGGCTGCGCTGCACACTGTGTGTTCCAGGGTCTGTGTGCACGACACGAATCAAGACAGGGGTGGGATACCCGCAGCTCAGTGCTGTTATAGAGTGTGCAGACTCAGCCCACGGACTCAAAGGACACATCATCTCTGTAAGTCCCTCATCACTCCGCTCCCTTCTGCCATGCTTAGTGTCAGTATATGAAGAGTGGAGGACTATAAATGTGCAAATTAGGAGTCATAATTACATATTACTCATTCTATAGTTAGCTCTGAGCAGTTTTACTTCAGTTACCAAGCTTTTCTGTGCATTTAAAGCTAAAAATGTCTCTACCAAACAGCTAAAAGATGCAGGTGGTGTAGACCAAAGACAGTTTTTGTTGTTGTTGCTGTTGTTGATAGTCAGTGTCTTATCTTCTGAAGCCTGTAGAGGGCAGCCTTGGTTATCTCTCAATGAACAGTAAAGAATATGCTTATCCTTTGATTCACTGTGAGCTCATTTGATTGATGATAATTCCTCCCACTGTTCAGGATGGTGGCTGCAGTTGCCCAGGTGATGTGGCCAAGGCCTTTGGTAAGCACACCACCTCCTTTCCTCATGTTTTTTTTTTTTTGTCAGTCATGAGCTTATTGATTCACTGTTATGTTGTGTTGTAGCTCTTTCACACACATTGTTAAATATATAACAGGACAGAATTTCCAGCAAAGCCAGCATCTTTGATAAATAAGATGAAAGGTTTAAACTGTAAAGCTGAGCTGTCCTCTTCCTCTGCCTCTTCAGGCGCGGGGGCCGACTTTGTGATGATGGGCGGCATGCTGGCGGGCCACGACCAGTGTTCTGGGGAGGTCATCGAGAAGAACGGCAAAAAGTTCAAACTCTTCTACGGCATGAGCTCTGACACAGCCATGAAGAAATATGTCGGAGGCGTGGCTGAGTATAGGTGAGAAGCTGTTCTCAGAGTTTGGCTTTTATGTTTTGCCACCTTCAAGATATAGCTCACCCAAATTGAAAAAAAAAAAAAAAAAATGTTTTCCCTGTCTCCCTCACCCTAATACCATGGGACTGGATGGACACACAAACTATTTCCTTCTGAGCAACACCAACAAATTGTATCTATCCAAGTCAGTTCACACTCCTTCATAAGCATTTGTACTAAAGTGTGTTCTTTGGCAGGAAATAGTCCCCTGTTGTTGTTGTTTTTGGGAAAAGCTGTTGCTGCTGAGTTTTTCACATGCAAATTTTTGATGGTTTGAGCCCCCACAAAATAATACCTGCCTAGCTCCATTGTGCTGGGGTGCTAGGAGACAGGCACACTGGAAACCTTGCCAAATCACACAAACACTCTAAAGATGGATAGACTGCATTATTTTGAGTGAACTGTCCCTTTAAATAGTTCTAAGAGGCATCTAAACTTATATGATGATGAAAGGGCTTTCTCTTTCATTGGGATTGTCTGCCCACGTTAACTGAAAAAAATCTTTCTATGTCTTCCTTCCTTCCTTCCTTCCTTCCTTCCTTCCTTCCTTCCTTCCTTCCTTCCTTCCTTCCTTCCTTCCTTCCCCCCTGCGGCGGGCAGGGCGTCAGAGGGCAGGACGGTGGAGGTTCCTTACAGGGGAGATGTTGAAAACACCATCCGTGACGTGCTGGGTGGCCTCCGCTCCACCTGCACCTATGTGGGCGCCGCCAAGCTGAAGGAACTAAGCCGAAGAACCACCTTCATCCGTGTCACACAGCAGTCCAGCCAAATGTTCACCCAGTGACCTCCCTCCAGTCACACACACACACACACACACACACACACACACACACACACACACACACACACACACACACACACATAGAAACTGTATAAATCTGTTATGCATAGTATGTGTGTTGTGAGTTCAAATGTGCAATGGTAGGAGATAGTGGTGTAACACATGGAAAGACACAAACACACACATACTGTACTGTTCCTCTGTCTGACACACTCACACTCACTCACTCAGTCACTCACACACACACACACACACACACACACACACACACACACACACACACACTTCCAAATGATCACCCAACCTGTTTCTCTCAGGACATTTGCTGTCAAAAAGCTCTTGGTGGTGTGTAATCTACACTGCAACGTCTCCCAGAGGCATCAGAGCACTCCAGTCAATTTAATTCCATAGCGAGTGCATTTACATGCTGCATATACACAAAATATTCCATTTTTAAATGGGCTCATGCAAAAATATTTGCCAGGATACTGAGGCATATGTACTGATCTGCATTATCACCCCTCCCAGTCAAAATATTCCTTTCCTAAGTGAGACACACTTTATGTAAACACACTCAGCAGGGGAAGGCTGATATTAGTGCTAAGATAATTTTGGGAAACTGTTCTGCTCTGCAGAGTAATGAATAACAGGATGTGCAAATCAATATGCAAGATCCAGGGATGTTGCCCTTGAAATGTCACTGGAGATAACTTTGTTGCAATAAACTGCATGCAGGATCCTCTGATGATTTCCCCAGTGGTGTTGATAATTCTCTGAAGCTTTCTGAATGTGTTATGTTGCTTGGGTTTGTCTACCTTTTAGCTTAAAGGAGATGAGGGAAATAGTTAAATGTTGTTGCTGCTCTCTCCCTCTGCCATGCTGCAGGCTGAATGTGTTGTCCTCTCCATTTGAAGCCAAGGATGCATTACTGAAAAGGTGTGAAAATCATATTCCTAACAACTGACAACAAAATAGTGGTTTATGAGGAAGCAAGAAGAGGTGTTTGTTTTGTTTCCCTTTGATGGTGTGTGTGTGTGTGTGTTTGCGTGCGTGGCCGCGTGCATGCATTGCGGCTGTGTCAGAAGGTTTCACTCGAGCCATAAAAATGTCAGGACATCTGGCTTAATGTATTCCAAACATTCGACATACTTGAGCTGTGCATGCAAAGCAGTCATATTTGTGTCTACTTCATTGATTCCACTGTGCCTGACATTTTAAACCAGGAATCTACTTCTGCTGAGCTGAGGAGTAACTCACTGTACTTCAAGGATCTTCAGGGAAACATGACTGTAAAACTATAGTACATACATAAACAGAACAACAATTAAACACAAATATCATATAATTGCGTGGAAAATGGTGGAACACAGCACTTTGAAAATACATAATTCTATTGTTACTGCAACAATTACTCCAAGGCAAGGTAATAAAACTAATAATCAGAGAACAGTCATTGTCTTCAATTTCTGTACTAGAAACTATATTTTACTGTCTAACAGTGCTGAATGTATTTGTGTGTTTTGCAGATATTAGAGTCTATATTAGAGTCTTTTTGCAAACCAGTGATTACAAAGACAGCTCACTTGAAGTTGGAGCCACTTCATGCTGCACAAAATGAAACACCCTGACAGACTATTTAGCTGAGAACAATCCCAAACAGGATGCTACTGTTTTCTCTCAAGTATTTTTGATGGCACTAACAACACTGACACTTCCTCCAGAGAGAGAGGAGCTCATGGGGCTGAACAAGTTGGTCTACAGGATAACACCATATTGTTGCACAGTCAGTGTTGAGTAAAAATAGCCCAAAATTCACCACCCAAAATTCATTCTGCTTTTTTTTTTTTTTTTTTTTGGCCAGCACATATTACACAAAGAAAAACACATCTATTTTCTCTTTTGCTTTATAAAGCACAGTAGACAGCTCAGTTTCATTTTATATTTTTAATTTTAGTTTATAACTGTTTATAACGCATTTATTTATTATTCTTTTCTTTTCTTTTGTAGCATGATAAACTTGCATCCAAGACACTCTGGGCATCTCAATATTAGGAATTACTTGCAGTTACTGTTTGAGCAGTGGCTCCTTTGTGCTGTGCTGCGTGGTGTGTTGGGTCATCCTGTTATAACAGTTTTGATGACACTCCATCTGGAATCATTATTTAGATTCAGCCACTGAGGAACTGTGGTGGTTTTGTGCAGAGAGGATGTTGCAGAGACACTGTGTGTTGTTCTGTGGAGGTTTACCATGAAAATACAGCCATGCAGGGTGTGTACGGAGACGCTCTCGTCCACATGGCTGGCCTCTGAAATTAATGAACAACAACGAAGGTGTTACAGCTCTTACAAATCAGCATCATGTGCAGCGCATGATGTAGCTACTGCTCCCACTAAAAAACACATACATGTGTGTGTCTGTGTGGTGAAGAAAGGGAAGTGAGAGCAACATGGTAATGGTTGGTCTCAAGTATTTTTTTTTCTAAGAAGCCTGAGCATGTGCATTAACCCTATAAAGGTAATATTTTAATACCCAGCTTATAATGAAAGTGAGGCAAAATCAGACTTTACTAAATATTATTGCAACTACAAATTTTGGGTCAGCTATTTATTGTTTTATTTGCATGTGTATTGTGTAATGACATGATAACATGCTCTCTTATTTCTAAACAAATTTGCTAACAATTAATGAAATATTGATTTTTTTTTTCTCCAGTGGGAAATCGGTTGTAATTAAAAAAAAAAAAAAAGTCTGAGTGCATAACTAAGGAGAGACCAATTGTTGTGTGTGTGTGTGTGTGTGTGTGTGTGTATGTGTGTGAATCTCTTAACATCACCGTCATCAAACAATAGTGTCCCTATAAGTGCACCTCCTTCTTATCACTGGGCTCATTCATTGCAGTTCATATATCTAAGTGTCACATTATTGGCATGAGCACATTCTGGTGTTTTTGTGTGTTTGTTTATGGCCTGTCTGCTGTCAAGAAACACATTTTGTTCTTGAAAATTAGCACAGGCCCCAAAGCTGAGCTGAGAATTTTCACAAACCAACCTGTGAAAAAAACATCCTCCATTTTCTGTCTGAAGGATTTAACTGTCAGTCCCCACATCTCCTGCGTGTTACACTGCAAAAAGGGTGAGAGAATGAGATAATCTGTCTTTATTCAAACTGTTATTTAAACCCTTATCATTATTATTATTCTTTTTATAAATTTGGGATTAATCAGCATGAACACAAAAAATGACGTTGCTGTGTTTACTGTACTGATCATGCAGGCCTGCAATTAATTTTATCACCGTCAAAACTAATCTGTAGTCTTGATCTAACAGCCCTCAACCCTAACAGCCCTCATTTTTCTGTACTTTTTATATGTTTGTTCCTTTTTCTTAAGAGCTGAAACATTTTTAGCACATGACCACACAGTCCTTTATTATGACCATGGCTTCTCGTTTTGTGCTGTTTCCGTTTAATCTGTTTGGATTTATGTAACATGCATGGCTGGAGGGAGGGCAGAGTAAAATTGCTAAAAGCAGCTGGAAAATGAAGATAATTTTAAAAACAACACTGAGGGCTCCCATGATCAAACTCCCAGATGTTTGAGCTTTTCCAGTTTTATCTGGTAATTGACCCCTTTACGCTTTGAAGTGATGAGGATGCCGTGCAGCCTGCTGTACACCAGAGGGAGCTCTTGTTTGCTCATTTCCAGCACTTGGCCTGACCAGTGGAGAGAATCACAGCTTGTGAGTGCTGCTGGAGAGATGAGTGTGTGAGAGATGAGTGTGTGTGAACAGTGCTTGTGCTGTGTGTGGGCATCTGAGTTTGTGGGTGACACTGAAAATAACAACACACGTTGCCCATTTCTTGCAGATATGTCAAGGTTTCATTTTCTTTTTCAAAGAGGTGCGTTTGTACAGATGTCAAATACATACACCGACAGGGTTTCTCCATTGCTATAGAGGAAGGGGGTGGTGAGACACAGGGACTTGGTGAGTACAATATAGTACAAACAAGTTGGCTGGGAACTGCTCCAGCCCCCTGCAGGTACGTCTGTCCTTGCTGGTCTGTCCTAACGTCCCGTCTCTGCCGCCGGTTCAGGGGCCAACGGTCTCAAGTTCAGTACTTGGTGTCACGGCTTCGCAGAGACATTTGGACAGACAGATTGCTGTCAGGCTGAATGTTCAGAACAGGGGGAGGAATCAATTGACAGATAAGCTCCACCCCCTCCGTGGCAGTGGGCGGGGCCAGAGAGGTTGCAAACCATACCTGCCACCTGCTGACCAAGTGTTTGTTGCCTTGTACAGAATGGCAGACAAAAAGTGTTCAGTACACTGAAGAATAATCCTAGCCATCTCCAGCATAACACATACAATATCATAATAATAATAATTCATAGTTCATTATCAATAACGATGATTGTTAATCATATCAAATTATATGTGATAAATTTACATATCTTTTAACCCATATCAAACAGCCCACCAATGTAAATTGATTGGGGTGAAACTAAACTGTTAAGTGGGCCTCTATAAGTTTTTTTTTTTTTTCTTTCTGCCTGAGTTGGTTATCCAGCGCTATGGACATTGACAAGACGTCAAACAACAGTCAAGTTTGAACAAAAAAAAAAAAAAAAAGGAATCCTGATCGAATTCTGTTCACTTTCAAAACACAACAAAGTGCCAAAAAACACATCCTTTTTGCAAAATGAAAATACAAACATCAAGAAACAAAGAGCACACATGCCTTTTTTCTGATCGAAAAGTCAAAGCTCGCACACCAACATTCATTTTATTTGTCATTTTGTGCAAGAAGCCAATTAAAAAAAAAAAGACAACATCAGCAGTGTTCCTCCAATGAGAAAGCTTGTCACAAAAACTCAACAATGACACATTCTCTACATAGTTTTAAGTCCCCTGACATTATATTGAGTGCTACAAGGAGACCAAAAACACAGAAAAAGCTCCTGCACCAAAGATAACACAAACAAAGCAAAGGTTTGTATGCAGCCTTTTCTCACGACACGGCCAAACCAAGCTGTGCTGACCTACTTACGAATGTATCTGCCAAATTTCTTGGAACTGAAAAGGACAAATGTCAAGAGAGAGAGAAAAAAAATAAAAAAAACAATGGCATGGCACAGCTTGGTTGGGTCAGTGTAGGGATGAAAAAGCTCTACACAAACCAGAACACAACAAAAGAAGGGATGTGTTCCATAAGAAAAGGTTTTCCCAGTAGAAAAGAACCAAGGAACCACCTAACACCTCGGCCCGTTGGACCCAAGAACGCGCCGGGCGCCAAGCGAGATGGAGCACAGACAGATAAATGCAAGGTTACGGCAAGGCGATGTGCAAAAACTTAAACCGAGCCATCTCTCTTTTTCATCCATATTCACCCCCCTCTTCTTCCTCTCCATCATTCTCTCTGTCTGTATTGAATGAATGTTACCCCTAGGGAAGGTACCGGTCTGAGACAGAGGGGTTAGACCAAGCCCATCCTAGGATTAGAAAGTGCTGAAACATTATCAAGTCTTTTACGTCTACTTACATGTGCATCTCTGTTGGTTGTTTTTTTTTTTTTCTTTGTTTTTTTTTTTTCTTACAAAAAGTGGTCCCCACTAAGAATGAGGTTTCTTTTCTTTTTTTCTGTGGGTCTCACCGAGAACCATTGAGGGTCAGGGTTAATGATCTCACAGACAATATAGGAGAAAATACTTGATTACACACATGCGTCTCACACACACACACACACACACACACACACACACACACACACACACACACACACACACACATACATACATACATACCCGCACGCAGTCAGACACATTTGAACAGGTGCATTTAAGCAAAACATACATACAAAGACTCGGTGTCATGGCACACATGACACATGGTGCACACACGCGCAGACACACATATGCACGCACACCAGCAGGACATAACACACACACACACACACACACACACACACACACACGCACGCTCACAAATTCAGGAAGGCCGCCGAGACAAAAGTGGAGGAGAGGCATGGGAAATCTCTCCGTTGGTTTTGCTTCTGTTCACAAACATCCTAACTCGGTCTGACAGATGTGACACATATCAGCACACAGTCATATACAAAGACATGAGCCATTAACAAGGATGAGACACCGAAGTAGGACTATGCTACATACACTTGGCACAGTAAAGGGGAAATAATAAAATAAAAGTATTGCACATTGTGGTACATTTCAAGGGGATAAAAGGTTCGACTTGGGATGATCTTGGAAAAGTCAAAGCAAAATTAAAAGAACGTCAAACCCTCAAACAAAACCTGTTGGAACCTCATTATGATGTGCCGTTCTCGCTCCTGCATTCAGAACGCACACAGCTGATCAAAACAATGTGAATTTATTGAGCGTGTCAGATTGCTTTATTTCATAGTTTTCTATTATTAAACCGAGTATTAACACTATGATCTGCATACTAAGGACATGTAGGTGGTGAAAAGGGGACCGCATATTAAATGATGATATTAAGTGGGGAACAGGCAGTCCGGGCCTGCCGTGGCACATCCAGGCCAGGCCGTATCGAAAAGGTAGCTATCGGTTGCTGAGGATTAACTGATTGCTTTGCCCCAGGAGGAGGTGCTTGTGAGGCTGGCTGGCTATGATTGGGTACCTGAAACAAAGTTAACGAGGTCACTACGGGAGTCGTGGCAACAAGGCAGACCTGGGCGGAGTCTGGATATCTGTTGTTATTTCAGGTGCATCTGATGTGTAGTATGTCATCTTCAAACATAACAGTGATACATTCCTAATGAATATTATAAATCTGCATTAAAGGAATGCAAAACCAAGTGCACCCATGGCAACAGAGTGTGAGACTCTGACCGGCTGGGACAGAGGAGGTTTCGGGGGTCATGGTCTGTTACTGCATATATGAGACACTTCCCTGAAAAAACTGGCAACCGGTGTTGCAACTGCAATCCCAAAGATTTAGATTCATGATAATGGGCTTACGGGGGAATAGCGTATTTGAACTGCGTTGCATTCAGGTAACCTTTATTAGCTCGTAAAACGAATGGCTCCAGATCTGTGATAAAACGTTATCCTCTGTACGGGCGGGACAGAGATGTTTTGTGGCAAATTCTGTGTGTTCATACACCTCTTCTTTTTGGTTGCAATGCTAGAGGATTATTACACGTTTATTGCAGAGAACTTGAGTGGAATGATTCTGTGTGTGTGTGTGTGTGTGTGTGTGTGTGTGTGTGTGTGTGTGTACCCCTCGTACATGAGGAGAATGTCTGCATGTTGTGATACTATTGCTTTCTTAAGTAACCAAAGCAACAACATAATTGCTTGGCTTTGGCTCTCTGTGTGTGTGTGTGTTGTTGTTTTTTTTTTTGTTTCTTTGTTGTTTGTTTATTTGTTTTGTTTTTCCCTGACCTAGAGTAAAAGTGGTGATGCAGTGGAGTGGCTGACAAGTTTGTCTCGATGTTATTGTGGATCTGCTTTCTTTTGTGCTGAGAGAGGGGTAGGACAACAAATCGTGGACACACACACACACACACACACACAACTGCAATACAAATAGACATGCACACACGTGTAACACACATACAGACCAACATACATGCACGCACACACAGTATTACCACTTCTACCGCTAATGATCACGACGCATCAATAGGAAAAGGAAGAAATGAAAATGCACTGCCGCGATGTTGATCTGAGAAACCCTGTTTTGTTATAAAAAATAAAGCATTTTCAAATCTCACATGGGGTGTAATCATTCACCCACCACCACCATACATCTGCCCACTTATCCAACCATCTACCCATCCATTCTTCATCCACCTGAGCACATATCCATCCTGCCATCGCTGTGGTAAACTCCCACCACCTGCAACAGTGTTGCCGCGCACAAAAGATTTAGGATCAGGCTTTAGGTTAAACCTCACTGCTGAATATTGTTACTGGGATGAAAACACAACTGATCCAGTATCATTTCTTGGAGACAATAACAGCCCACAACACTGCCATCTTAAAAACACCTGCGCCTTCTGAGCACACCAGCATACCATGGCTGATTAGAAAGCTCATCAGATATGCATGCTGGAAGCCACACACCCCCTCCCTCGCCTCTTTGACACCATCGCTGTGTCAGCAAACTGCTAATGGTAATCTAACTACTATCCCTTCTGACAAGACTCTGCTGTGGCATGCAGCATGTGAGAGGCATCAATATGCTGCATGACAGATTCAATATGCCACATTCGGAGCCTAACAACATGCATGTACCATCACATTATTGTTTGTTTGTTTTTATTTGCAATCCCTTGGTTTTCGTATCACTCATGCGACTTAGCATTATGGGTGGTATTTTTACTATCTTTACTACCAGTTTTTACACAGGTCCACTCCAATTTTCCTGCAGTTAAACATGGAAAACTGTACGATATCTGTTTCTTAACACAACATCATGTTGGAAAAAAAATATTGCCAATGAGAGCTTTTCGTATTGAGTATAATAAAATGAATTGACGGATGATGGATCAGCAGGTAGTACACATTTTTCCGGCATGTCAGTTCACACCTAAAAAAAAAAAAAAAAAAAAAAAAGATGAAAGAGGTGGGATGTTGGCCTGCCATATATGTGAAAGCCTGTGAGGATGTCCAATTGGGGGACCATTGGCTCAACAAATATGTGGGCCAAGCAGGTGAGCACACCTGTTGCTGTAACTGCTACGTTTGAGTAAAATGGGGTTTGGGCTGGCTGAAAGCAGAGACCATGTTCAGGACTGAACCCTGGCCTCTACACCCTGGACACTTGCTTCGGAGTATGCACAGACATGTTCAGATGAGCTGGTGTGGAAAACTAGGCGAAAAAGAAAAGATCTGAGTGGATAGGATTCCTATTTAAGGGTACGACAGATAATGTCATGTTATGAATTTCTCATTTCTCTTTGTGGGAAACAATTCTGCATTTCTCCTTCAGCTACCTTGGTTGATCTTTGTTTTCATTCTTTGATTAAATTCAACAGACAAGCACAGGCTGAAATTCTAGTTTGCAGCTAGTGGTACTCACTCATTTCAATGAAAAATGCTAACTATGTTTGTGTTTGTAAACCTTTGAATGTAATTTGAACTTGACTTAAACTCAAGTGTCATTTCAGAAAGTTTTTCTCTACGATGTGACAAGTGCCTGGTGAACAGCAAATATAAACTACAGGTTTTCCTAAAGGAAAACATTCCTCAAACTTGTTTCTGTTAAATCCCTGGTTTCCTCCAGTGTGTTATGTGTATGGTCTAGGGCTTGTTACAGGACAGGGCCATTAAAATCATGTCTCCACCCAACTCCCTCCTCCTGATGTGCAAATTGCAAGATTCTCTTAAGTAGAAACTCCAAGTAGAAACACTGGACATTTAACATTGTCTATATATCATGAGTATATCATTTTCCTGTACAAATTTTACATACATTCATACACAAATGCACACACACCCACAAACACATAACAGAGCACTTTAAAAAGTATTGTTAGCAATGTGGATTATTCCAATGCCGACCCACTAGTTCCTTGCAATGGGGACAATATGCACCAAAATGTAAGCATTTGCATATATACATGTATATATATCAATGCTTATCAGTAAATACAGTACATATCAAAAGTGTCTGAGTTTCATGATTGGCCTGTCTCTACGTATGAGTGGGTGTGCACTGTTTTGTGTTTGTGTAGCCGTGTGTGTGTGTGTGTTTGTGTGTGTATGGAAATACACAGACCGGCACTCATGCACACTCAAACATTCACACATACATTACAAATATGTCACCCTTCAAAATTCTGTGGCCTGAGCTTCTAATCACTGCTCTCAGTCTAGTAAAGAACATCATTGGGATATTTCAACGCCATTTCCTTCCTCCTCCATATGCCAGTTGCCAAACTTTCAAAACTCTGCACATTCCAATACTTTCCCTAACTTTTGTATCCATTCTGTCACTTATACGATTGCAAATGACAGCAGCGGCCACAGTCGTTTACTGCACAACCACAAGTTCTGAAAACCGTCATATTTCCAGTTCCTTTTGTCCTCTCAAAAGTCCTCTGTCCCTCTAGTAACTGGAACTTTCTCTGATACCTGTCACATTTGTCCCTTTCCTAGTGAACCCATGGTACAACCACTCCGTTACCTAATGACCCTTCACCTTTCCAAAGTGCTGTTGCTACTTTCTATCCTCGTCTACAAAAGACAAAAAAGAAATAAAAAAAAAAAGTAAAACATACAGTACTGCGTAATTGTAGAGACACAAAAAATTTGATAAATAACCATGGTGTTGGCTGTATGGTGAGTGTTACAGGTATGTCAAATGCTTTCAAACATCCTGACCCTCTCAGAACTGACATGCAAATTCTCTCGATTCCTCTCTTGGTAAAAAATATAAAGTAATTCAATGTTGCATCAAAATGATGAAGATTGTATGCAGTTTTCCCCTAACATTTTCTCAATGTTAAGTTGCCAACCCAGAATGTTTGTATGTGTATGTGTTAGGTTAGGGTATATCACATTTACATTAACCTACCTGGGTTCAATCTTGAACTAAATGACCCCTGATTAAGGATTTAGACATTTAAAACAAGCATCTACCCATCTTGTGAAATAGGAGAGAGGGAAAATTAACGAGACCAAAAAAACAAAACAAAACAAAACAAAAAAAACAATCAAATAAAAATGCTCAAGATGAAAATAAAGACTCCATTGTTGTCAAACTTAACAGAGGAATTGTTGTTCCCTCTCTACGGGGTCCTTGCTAGATTGGATCTGCCAGGAGGGTCTTCCTCTTGCGAGTGCGGTTAGGGTTAGGGTTAGGTTAAGGTTTAGGTTACGTGCACAAATCTCACAAGAGTTTTGCAAAAAAAAAATCCCTCTGGCAGGTCCAATCTAGCACTAACCCTCTCTACAGTGTGGCACACTGGCGCTGCCTGATGACATCATAGGTCAGGTCTGGCACAGCTTGATGACATAGTGAATCACACATAGTACATTTATGCTATAGACACGGAGAAGAACATTTTCTAAGTTACATCTCCCACTGAAGCACTCCACTCTTTCAGCAAATATAACAATTTCAACGTTTACCCGCAAATCTTTTCTATCTCAGGATCAGCTGACATCATATCATCTCTGAGGCCCACGGCAACACTGTTGGGCTCTAGGTAGTGGGAGAGTGACTCCGTCCAGGCATTTTCCTGAGCAGTTTCATCAGCAGTGCACAGGGAGTGAAATGGCTGTCAAAAAGCTTACTGTGGGCAATTTCAATTTGAAATTTACATAATATATAACTGCACCCAACCAAGCAGAGCCATCAAGCATTGCTTCTATGTGCCACACGACCACCAATAAACATTTAGCACACTTCACAAATCCCTTACCAAAGGTCATCTCATGAAAACCACCACAAGGGCACCGATTGCTTGTGTAATATCAAATCCGTCTAACAAAATGTGTTATAAACTACTTGGACATAATGCAAAGTGATAACATGTAGGGTAAATTTGCCTCTACAGTACAGAATTCAAGATAGAAAATAAAAACAGAAAATAAAATTTCAAAACCAATAGAAATAAAACATTAATGGGCATTCATGTATTTTTGTAGAATCCGTTTTTGTTTTACCAAATCCCAAGGGTTACTGAGCGGTACTGCTAGCCTTCACTTGCCAATATTCGATCTGCCCTCAATGCTGACTTTCACCTCGTGTGGAATAAAGGAAGGCTTAGGGAGGGCCAAGGGCGGTTCTTCCTCTGATTTTTCCAATTTCCGACCCTCAGGGGCTGACCATCTCCGCTTCCGGCCCGGTGCTGGCTTACTGGAGCCAGCTTCTGCGCTGGTGGCACCCTGACCTTTAGAAACTGAACCTCTTTCCCCAAACCTGAGTTCCCCATTTTCCACATTTGCCCCCCCTCCACGCCCACTCTCCCCATTCCCCCGCTGGCTGACACCATTCTCTCGTTCTCCGTGCCTGGAGTTTCCTCCACTGCAACTTCGGGGAGCGTCTGAGACAGCTCTGGGGGGCTTAAGGTGCCCATGGCTGGAGGCTGGGACAGCGGTGGGGGTGGCCAGCTCCAGGGATTGGGTCTTCTTCAGAGATCCATTCCTCAGGTTCTTGAGGGTTAAGGAGATACAAACATCGCCCACAGAAAGCTTGGTGCAAGGCAGCTCTAGCAGCTGAGTTGTCCGGTCTGGGCAGCATGAAGACCAGCCTTGGCCAAAGACGAAGAAGGGGTACTCCACCAAGACTTCAACACTCACCTGGAGGAGGGGAAATTGAGGGAGGGAACATCAAAGTAAACATTAAAATGCCAAACATGAATTAAAGCAGGATTACAGGATTAAAGTAGCATATAAAAGCTTAAAATGTGTTTAACTCATATACGATACTTTGAGAACAAGGTCACCTCTGGGCTTTAGCCTAGGCCTAGAATAAATGTAAATGTGAGGGTGTTCCTAGGAATCTAGATATATCAGATTATTTTTTACTACTGACTTAGGCCCATCGCTCCTTAGGGAGCATTATGTCCATTAATTCCCCATAATGCAGTAATGTTAAAATCAATCATAAAGCTGACATTTGACCAGTCAGGATATTACGAGCATCAAAAGTATTTCATTTTTGTTAGTAACCAAATTCTACACAATGAGTCATGCCACAGCTCCAGCCGTGAATATACTCAGCAAGGTAAGGTAATATCAAAACATAAAATTATCTCAGTATCATTTAAAATTAAATTAATCTAAGGCTTTTCATGTTTGTATTTTCTAGACTGTTAAAGTGTCTAAACCACCATAATGCACTGCTCAAGGTAAATCCAAAGCAACCTTTCAATTCTTAGTCACAGGCTTGATGTAAACGCACAAAAGGACTGAGGGACAGACTGACTGAAGTTTTTGCGAGAGGTGATGGAGTTTGAATTTAGTTGAAGGAAAGAATTTTTGAAAAATCCAGTCCTTTAATATCAGCTGGTGGTTGGTTTAACAGAGAGCTGTGACTAGATACTGTCGGTATGTCAGTGGAAAGAAGCGCCATGTTGACTAATGGAGAATAGTGCAAACCCAAGAATTAAGCCTTGAAGCTCACCACACATTATCAATAAAACAACAGAACAAAATCACCCAAAGACAATGAAAGTTCTCTGTTCGGAAGGTTAAGATGAAAGCCAATATGTGGTAATCCTAGCGCTGCCGACCCCAACTCTTCAATCTATCAGATAGAATGGATCAATATTGTTGAAGGCTGTACTCAGGTTAAGCAGCACAAACATGAAACACACAGGGTAATCTAGACTATTATTTGTATATATTTGCAACTGGAGAGATGCAAGAAAGGCAGAGCTTTTCGAAAGTGAACAGGAGAGCAAAAGAGGGGTAAAAAAGAAAGAGAAATACTGTAGAGAGAGAAAAGAAGACGGTGAAGTGAGAGGAGAAAAAAGGGTAAAAGAGAGAGGGAGAGAATAAGAATGAGAAGGTGGGGGGAGATGAAGGGACAAGGATGGAGATGAAAAGAACTAGGAAGGGTATTAATGGGAGGTGGTTTGAGCGAGAGGAGTGAGGGACTGAGAGCGAGAGAGAGCAGTGTCAAGAACAATACGACTGTAAGACACCCTGTCAAAGCAAACGCCACAGAATATTTCCCTCCCTGCATTATATAATTTTCAACCTCTCAGAGTGTGAGTCCTCTGAGTGTAGACTCAAAGCTACTACCACCTCTAAGAGAGGAGCGAGAAGAACCACTGGGGGAGTACAAGAGAGAAAGATAAGTCAGAGAGTCTTTGAAAGATGGTCAGCTTTTGTGGGGTACGGTATCAAAGACGACTGGGCGTGGGAGACAGGGTTTGAGATCTGCTGTGTGGGCGGCCGAGTCACAGCATGGACAGATGAAATAAATTATCCGGCTTTAACATAGACCCTCAAAGAGAGTGAGAGCTTCTGTGTGTGTGTGTGTGTGTGTGTGCGTCCGTGTGCGTGTGCGTGCACGCATGTCTTTGAAGGAGAGAAAACCATGGACAGAAAATAGAAAGACACATTAATTGTGGCAACAGAGTCAGCTGAGATGAAAGGATGACACTGAGAGGTAGGAAAGAGAAAAGAGCAGGACCTCTCTATCCAATCAGAGCACAAAACAACATGTGGAAATATGACACCAGCTAACCAGTAATCTTAGTTTAGACTCCTGTTCTTTAAGGATATGTAATGTCAAGCTCTAGAGATGCAGCAATAATGATAGCCAGAAAAATGCCAAAGAAAAATGTTTGCATCCTCAGCACTGAGAGCATTAACTGGCATCTCAGAATTAATGCCAAAAAGAAATAGAAAATTTTGGATTCTGACAAACATCAAAGGATGTAATGTATCTCTAATGGAGAACAATTGATTATATTTCAGTCATTTTTGTCTAGTGACACCAAGCTAACAGTTTGGGGCTATGCTGTTTGAGGCTATGCAAAATGAATGGTCTGGATTGACAGTGAAATGTCTATGCAGAGCTACTCCCGTTTTTTCCCGTTTTTAGAAACATCAGAAAAAAAAAGAAAAAAAAAAAAACACTTTCACACCCAGCTTTCTTGATTTCTAGACCTCTTTGAAGATCCTGACCAGAACATGCATGTTGCATGATTATGATCCTCATACACTGAAGATAGTTGCAGAGGGAAAAGAAGAGTGCTATGAGCTTCAACATAAGTCATGTCTAGTTTGGAATATGGGAACAGCTCAACATCTGCCATACAGTATTAAGAATGGCAGGTAACAATATATGTATCATTCTTATGTTGTTAGTATTATTATTATTATTATTATTATTTAAGATTTTAGAAACAAACAGAAAGCAGGTTTATTAACTTGGCACTGGAATAAAGCACTGTGAGAGGAAAATATTCTCTTAAACATAAAAAAAATGCCTAAATCAATTACGCACTCACTTAGGACCTGAAAAACTGATTCTGTGAAAAGCTGCACTTGATAATTAACATTATGATGATGAGTACTGTCACTGTGGTAATTAAGTGTTTCATAAAAAGCTATATCTGGAGTTGTGAAAAGAGTTTTGTTGTTTTCTCTGTTCACAATGTATCCATGAAGCCCCAGCACAAAGCTCACAAGATTAATTAATAGAAACTGGCATAATCATTCTCAGCACTTTCACTATGCACTGTGAAATCACAATTTCATGTTATCCACATCAAAAATTAGCCTAAACAATTTGCTCCTTGTTTCTCACCTGAGCACGGTGCTCACCAACGGAGAACTGAACCACGGCGAAGTTGGGCGAGCTGTGGCTCCCTTCAATGCGCTCCACAGTGGACGAGTCAATCTTCAGATCACTGCTGATTTCAGCGCTCTGGATGAAGTCCTCTGTTTTTAGGTCCTCCACGCGTTTTAACTCTCCATCAGCCAGCTGGATGATGGAGCCCTTGATGAAATATGGGGGGAGCGAAGGGGGCACCACCGTACCGGACGGGGGAGGAAGAGCAGGAGGGCTGACCAGCCCAGGTGGAGCAGGAACGACAGGGAGCTGCAGCTGGGCTTGGACCACTGCCCCTGATGGAGTCTGGTCATATGGGGCGCTGGGGGGTTCCAGAGTCTCTCCTTTGGGGGCAGTGGCAGCAATGTATGTGTGTGGGAGCGTTGTAGGAAATGGCTGGGCTTGCGTGGATGACGTTATATGGGAGGTGGCAGGTTCCAAGGTGGTGACGCCACCCCCACTAACAGGGATAATGACTGGTTGGGTGCCAGGAATGAGCAAGTGCTGCGGAAGGCTGGTGTGGTAGCTGATAGGCTGCTGATGACTCCCACTGCCCCCTGCAATATAACCAATGATAGGCGGCTGGGGGTAGAGACTGGTGGAGGGGAGACCTAGTGACAGTGGCTCTGAGGCGCTGTGGGTGGTCTGGATAACGGTCTGGGGTGACAGTGTGCTGACAGCAGCCTTTAGGCTGTCGGCACTAAGTGGGGGTGGAAAAGTGAACGAGGAGGTGGAGGAAGTGTTGGAGGAGGAGTGGGTGCGATTGACAGGCTTGCCCAGGAGGATACCACCTTTATCCAGGTGTGTATGGGCAGAGGTTGGCAGCTTCTCAGGGCTGGCTCTGGGAGGTACCAGCTGATGGTCTCCATGGCTGTTGGGCATTAGCATGATGGACGTTCTCAGCCCTGAGAAATCATGGGAAGTGTAGTCTGATGGCAGAACCAGCTGGCGGGTCTCGTAGGCTGATGAAGACAAACAAGACGGGGTGTCCCTTGATTTGCTCCCCGATTTGGAGAGGCAGGACTCGGGGGAAGCTCCGAACCGGCGTCCCCTCTCCAGCTCCCCATTGTGGAGCTCTCTGAGTCTGGAACCTCCTTCCTCTTTCCTACTGGGTCCGTCTGCATACTGTACCACAACCTGGGACATACCGTGCCCCAGTGTATGGTGAGGGTGCAGGGGCTGGGTTGGAAGGTGAGTGCCTCCTTGATGTTGGAGCGATGGCACAGTCCGTGGGGCCCCACTTAGGGGGGAGGCTGCCACTTGGACGTGGTGATGGGATGGGTCTGTAGGGGGCGGAGGCATGGAGGTACGCCCTGTGGACACTCGCTGCTGGTCAAGTTTTGAGGCCTGAGAGGGAGCAGAGGCTGTCTCTGTCTGGGAGGGTCTCTGTGGTGCCAGAGATGAGGAGGAGGAGGAGGAGAGGGGAGGGGGAGGAGGAGGAGGCGGGAGCAGTTGAGGGGAGATGTACCCAGTGTATGGGGTGGGGTAAGGTGAGGCTATAAACTGCAGACTGGGAGGCAGTTGGGTATAATGGATAGTTCCTCCAACCGTGGACTGTGACAGCGGGGACGTATACACTGTAGGCAGGGACGAGACTAGCCTCAAAGAGGAAGAAGAGGAGGGGGAGGAGGAAAAAGAGTCTGACATGGAGGAGAGGGGTTTGTACTGGGGCGCTTCTGATTCACTGGTGCTCCGGTGCCCACCCACACCGCTCTCATTGCCACCAGCCACGCTGGCGAGCCAGGCCAAGTTTTCTGTGCGCTGGCTGTCACTGGCAGGTGGCATAGCAAGAGGGCGCTCTTCAGATGCTAATGTGCTTGAGGGGATCTCCCTCTTCTTTGGGGGCAGACATTCATTGCTGCGTTCCTGGTTGGACTTCATGCTGGTTTCACCTCACGTCTCTCTGCTATACACTTGCGTTATCTTTCTTTGACTTGTGGATGTCTATCTTTCTTTCTGTCAGTCCGTCTCTCCCTGACTTTCCTTTCTCCTTGCGTCACTTTTGATCTTCTGTCCTTTACCTCACCCTCTTTTATTTTATGACTCAACCTTCCCACTTTCACTGAAAATCTATTGTTCTCTTTCCCTCTCTGTTAAGTTTACCAAAGCCCACCGATTTTCCAGGACTTTTCCAAGTTGAGAAAGAAATACCGAGGCTCCAAAAAGCAGGTGAAGAAGGACTGAAAATGGAGGTGAAGATATGGAGGGGCGGTTAAAGTGGGGGGGTGGGGTGATCTGTTCGGTCCAGGGGTCTTTAGCGTCTGGAGGGTGAGCTCAGCGTTGTAGGGAAGAGTGCCACGGAGTCACACCTGCTGCTGCCGTCGAGGACGACGGGGGGCCGAGCGCGTTGCACTTCATGCGGAATCATTTCCCTTGGAAAGCAAGCCTGCCCACACACAGCACAGACCTGGGGAAGAGAGACAGGCTTTAAAGAGGTATGCGTGACAAACAGATCAATACACAAGTTTTAGGTCATTTTAGGTAATTTGTGATTTTTATTTTTAACCTTGACTACAATCATAATGATGGGAACAGTTTTAAAAAGCTCTATGTGCTCACTCTGAATACAAGTGCCAGATAAATGCCTAAAATGTAAATGAACTGAAATGACATATTGCAAGAATCACCTCACTGCACTGTATCACAGGTGCCACTTAGGGGCATTTTGCCACCACTGGGCACTGTTAATGCAGGAATGTATCCAGCAACCTTTCAACTACTAGGCTGACTCCCAAACAATCCAACCTACAATGTGCTTCTATAAATGCATGTACACAGACAAATGTATAACATATAACGCAAACTTTCAATATTCTCATAAAAAAGAAACAAGAAGTTTACCAGGTAAAATCAAGATTAAATAAGATAAAACAACACAAAATAAAAAAAAACTAACTCAACACATTAAACACAGATTGTTTTGTGTGGGTATAAGCACATACAAAAACAAGAGCTAAATAAATCACAAGCCTGTGCTCATTCTGATGAAGGAAGGATTGTGTTTGTGTGTGTGTTTGTGTGTGTGTGTGTGTGTGTGTGTGTGTGCGCCATCTGTGGGTGCTGTGTGTGAGAGGACCCCCTGCTGCAAAAGATGGAATACTCAGTGTGATTCTCATAAATAATGTACAAGAAATTCAAGTACCCCCACATACACATACACACACGCACATGCACACACACACACACACACACACACACACACACACACACACACACACACACACACAGCATCTTGCTTACTCACACAATGACACCTGGGCATATTCGATTATGCTGACACATGTTCTTCTCCTGACATACCCCTCTCCTTGTGCACACACACACACACACACACACACACACACACACACACACACACACACACACACACACACACTTCATGTGTCCTTGAGAACTGCATTGTTTCAAAAATACATGAAAATAAGAATTCAGTGACAATCAAGACTTTTGTGTAATAAACTGATAACCAAAGGCCACCTAAAGGAGTTTACCTAAAGCAAGAACTCCCAAACATGTTTCCTAATACTGTTCTATCTTATCTTTAATAGTGATGAGCATTTACTGCTTGGTATCCTTTCATCACTTTAACCCTAAAAATCAGTAATAGCTGGCTCATATCCAAAACTGGGAAGATGAAACTTATTATTGTGAGTATTACGCAGTCCTCAAGATATGCCATTTTCATTTCATGTAGTTGCCCAAATTAAACTTTTGGCAATTCTTACTTTTCATGCTTTTAATTGAAGATAATATTTTTTGTTTAATAAATTCAAACATTAAACAGTTAATGTATGGGTGGGTGATTTTACATGACATTATCATTATTTCAATATACCAAATGTCCTTAATATCCAATTTCGTACTGCCTGTATGATTTAGTACAAGTTTATTTATCTATTTTACATTGTGAGTGAAAATATGTCTGTTGCACTGTGTCACACATAATACATTATGAGCGCTATAAATAGGCAGAGCCTTGTGTAATGGCTGTGTGTAATGACACAATGGCGGTTTTGATGCTATTAGAGGACGTTGCCAACGCAAGACCAAGAGGAGAGCGGCTGTTTGAAGACAGTGCTGATTTTCTGGTCCAAGATGCTGAGTGGCTTATGCGCCACTTCAGGTTTCCAGAAGCTGTTCCCTTGTGCTGAACTGAGCCCACTGTTAAAACAACAGACCCAGTGAAACCATGCAATCCCTGTCACTCATCTATTTCCGAGAGGAGTGCGGTCCCCTCTCATCCACCTGTGGCTCACACACTGTGCACACTGATGGGCTTCTTCACCTCGTGCTTGTAGTCACACCATTTCTTTTTGACTTCTCCAGCCATTGTTTCAGTTTCACATTCTGTGAATTGTTTAAAAGTTTTTTTTTTTTTTTAAATAAAGAATGAGCAGCAACAACTATTTATATGGAGATAAGGCTAGAAAGGGGTGTGTCAGCCTCCATTTATGGCTGATTGTGGGGGTGACGAGAAAGAAGAAGAAAATCCGCACACTGGATTCGAGCTCCCAATAGGCTTTATTGACGACGTTTCGACCAAACGGTCTTCCTCAGGCAACTATACAGGAGTGACATAGCAAATGGCAGGTGTATATATAGGCCGAAAGCCTGGTGACATCACAGCTCTGGCAATTATCAATCAAGCCAGGCGGCCTCAAGTGAGCCATATATGGGCACATATGGGCTAATTTCTCCGAACAGTGTTGATTAGCTATAAAACTTTTTGCAGACTGTGATCTCATGCCTTTGTTGTGTCTTTGTATGGTTTCCTTATAATAATCTGTACATTGTGCACATTGTATTTTTTGTATTTATTGTGTATATTGCATTGTATTGGATGGTGGGAATATTAGCCCATATATGCCCATATATGGCTCACTTGAGGCGCCTGGCTTGATTGATAATTGCCAGAGCTGTGATGTCACCAGGCTTTCGGCCTATATATACACCTGCCGTTTGCTATGTCACTCCTGTATAGTTGCCTGAGGAAGACCGTTTGGTCGAAACGTCGTCAATAAAGCCTATTGGGAGCTCGAATCCAGTGTGCGGATTTTCTTCTTCTTTCTCGTTGTGACCCTGTGATCATCCGGCACCTGGCCTAAAACAGGATTGGATGTGCGCGCAACCACTCTGTCTATATGATTGTGGGGGTGGGCATGAGGACTGTGCACGTGCAAACTATTCCATATGTGTGCATGGTTTTAAAAATGTGACACTAAGTGTGCATATCCATGTTTTTGTGTGTATGATTTTTTGTCTTGAGTCTACACAGAGTTTGATGCATCTGGCCCCGGCTCTAGTAACTTCATACAGTGTAAGACAGTAAGTGCTGCTAACACTGCTGATGTTAGAACCAATAACACTGCATCTTGTATTGGTGATGACTGTGGCTAACCTTGGTCTGCAGCTGCCAAGCCACAAAAGATTTAATCTGTCAGCCAGAGTGACTGGGTCAACACCTCCCAGGATTCCTACAGCTTGTTTGCTAGTGCCTGCAGAGTGATTTCAGTTGCACCAACCATAAGTGTGTGTGTGTGTGTGTGTGAGAAAGAGAGAGAGAGAGAGAGAGAGTGTGCTTGTGGTGGGTGAGGGACATCTTGCATCTCAAACAGTTTCCTGTGATTTAAGAGGTGTCGCATTGCTACTACAACACAACAGCAGGGACCGGCGTGGGAGAGCACACACAGTGTATACGCACATGCAAATGCACATGTACACACACACACACAGAGAAACACACAGATGCTTTAGTCTTCGTTTTACGGTAGCCAGCACATACACAGATACACGCACGCCAAGTGTGCTAAATCAAGTCAACATGACTCAGAGGTGTATCAAGAAGCATTGTTGATCCTTTAGCTTTTAACCCTGATACACATTCTTCTCTGGCTCTCCTCTGCCTTATTCTACATCCTCTGTACTGCTCTCTAGCCTCAGCCTTGCCACTTATCCGATCTCATAACTCTCTTCTCAGTTATCGTTCTTCCATCTAATAGTTTTATGCTGTTCATTATCTTCGATCTGTCCCCCTCTCCTTGCCTTGCACCATCCTTTACCTCGTTTTTTTTTTTTTTTTTTCACCACGGATCACAAAATACCACAGAAAAAAAAAAAAATCAAGCAAAGCCATTCTAGCTGTGTAACATTTTAAGTATCCTACACGGTCTAATCCAAATTAAAACTTCAAGATAAGAGGAATGTTATGTCTCTGAGAGCTCTCACTTCAAAGCTATTTCATATCACCCATCATATCAAACACTGACAGCGTCTGTACATCCAGCCGCAGATCTATTCATGTTGCCGTCTATGAACGCTTTTATCTTCAGCGCTAGGAATCCCGTCTGTGACAGTTCACATTGGC